>NW_028159533.1:0-10814 GCF_964263955.1 Coregonus lavaretus
GGACAGGTCTTAGGGACCTATTAAAGCTGCAATATGTAACTTTTTTGGGCGACCCGACCAAATTCACATAGAAATGTTAGTTATAGATCTGTCGTTCTCGTTGACAGCAAGTCTAAGAAGCGGTAGATCTGTTCTATGGGCGCTATTTCTATGCTTCTCATGCTCAAGTTTAATTCTTGCGTCTTTTACTTTAGGTTTTGTATACCAGCTTCAAACAGCTGAAAATACAATATTTCTGGGTATTGAAAATATATTTCACAGTGGGGAAACACATTGCCTTTACCGTGAATGCAGTCTCCCGAGTGGCGCAGTGGTCTAAGGCACTGCATCGCAGTGCTAACTGTGCCACTAGAGATCCTGGTTCGAATCCAGGCTCTGTCGTAGCCGGCCGCGACCGGGAGTCTCATGGGCGGCGCACAATTGGCCCAGCGTCGTCCAGGGTAGGGGAGGGAATGGCCGGCAGGGATGTAGCTCAGTTGATAGAGCATGGCGTTTGCAACGCCAGGGTTGTGGGTTCGATTCCCACGGGGGGCCAGTATAAAAAAAATATATATATGTATTCACTAACTGTAAGTCGCTCTGGATAAGAGCGTCTGCTAAATGACTAAAATGTAAAAATGTCTCTGTGAACATGGGAACATTGCCTTTAGATTTCAATTGTGCTGTAGCGCTGAACTTCTGCGATGCATTTTGTAACCTCCCAGTTCTTCCCTCCGAAGGTTACTAGAAAGAAAGATAAAATAACTGACCATCCACAATACTGACCCTCCTAGAAGGTAAACTTGCCACAGCACCCAAAATAACTGACCCTCCACAATACTGACCCTCCTAGAAGGTAAACTTGCCACAGCACCCAAAATAACTGACCCTCCTGGATCATCCTAGAAGGTACAACTTGCCACAGCACCCAAAATAACTGACCATCCATTTTACATTTTTTTTTACATTGTAGTCATTTAGCAGACGCTCTTATCCAGAGCGACTTACAGTCATGCGTGCATGCATTTTTTTTGTATGGGTGGTCCCTGGGATCGAACCCACTACCTTAGCGTTACAAGCGCCACGCTCTACCAGCTGAGCTACAGAGGACTACGGGAGGCGCAAAGTACTACATAGAACCATGACTACTTGGAACTCTATTCCACAAATAACTCATGCAAGCAGTAAAATTAGATTTAAAAAAACAGATACCAATACACCTAATGGAACAGCGGGGACTGTGAAGCAACACAAACATCGACACATGCTTACAAACACACGATAACATTCGTTATAGATATGTGGTAGTAGAGTAGGGGCCTGAGGACACACACTTAATATGTTGTGAAATCTGTTATGAATGTGTTGTAATGTTTTTAAAAATGTATAACTGCCTTGATTTTGCTGGACCCCAGGAAGAGCATCCGTAATAAATACAAAATACAAGCAAACCGGCCATAATGTCAACCTGTGCATGAAAGGAAGCCAAGCTGGACAAGGAGCCCATGCAAACGTTTCAGCATAATAAAGGCTATTTTTTTCATAATAACCTGCAACCGGATTATTTCGTAATAACGTAATATTTCTCGTTATAATGTTATCTTTCTCATAATAAGGAGATAATGGATTATTTCGTTAAAACAAGATATTGAATTATTTCATAATAACATGATCTTATCTCGTAATAATGATATTAAAAAATATGTTTTAAGTGGCAGCAATACGCCACTGTTCGCTGTTCTGGCACCCCAATGGTGGAACAAGCTCCCTCACGACGCCAGGACAGCGGAGTCACTCACCACCTTCCGGAGACATTTGAAACCCCACCTCTTTAAGGAATACCTGGGATAGGATAAAGTAATCCTTCTACCCCCCCCTTACTCCAACCCCCCCCCAAAAAAAACATTGTAAAGTGGTTATCCCACTGGCTATAAGGTGAATGCACCAATTTGTAAGTCGCTCTGGATAAGAGCGTCTGCTAAATGACGTCAATGGAGTAACCGCAACAGAAAAACAAGGAAAAAGTTTGATAAGCTTGAAAGCTTTGGCAATAGAGCTCGGGAAGCTTGAAATAAGTTACCTCTGGTTAGTTCAGCCATCCCTATGGGAAACATTGATGGGTAAAGAACCTCGAAAATAAGGTTTGAGGTCAACAGGTTTAGGAGAGTTTATATGTTTTGCTCTATGAGATAATAGCAGTCAGTTAACATGACCTTTTATGAATTATGAAGCCTTCATGCGATTTATGTGTTTTTTTATTATTACATAAATTCTTCAAAATTCACAAAAAGTGAGGTTAGCTGATGAAGATTTTCTCATAGAACAAAATGTTTAAGTTATCCTAAACCCGAGTTTAGTACAGAACTTATTTTCGGCGTTTATCCTTACAAAAAACGCCATTCATTTTCCTCATAGGCTTTGTCCAACGAACCCGTAGCGGAGTTAGTGCATACAAAAAAAGGACACCATGACTATGTTTTTATATTTTTTTATTGAATCAAATATAACAGACAGAAATCATTGCGTTCAAGAATTAACAAGAACCTAAAAGACAAACTAAAACTAAAACAGAGAAATTAAAGTTTTGAGTTCTGACAGCATAAGAAAATTAGACAATGACACTTATTCAGAAAATAATTCGTTATAATATTGGACCGTAGACAAGCGTTTCTTATTATTTAGCAATTTCAGAGACTCAATTTAAAAAAACTAAAGTCTATCAAAAATCACTTTAAAGCAGGGGGTTGCCATTACTATTTCTCTCAAATAGAGACCGTGGTGCATGTATTGCTACAGTGTGGGCAGTATCAGAGGGAAAGAGAGAGGATGAGATCTAGTATGAGGGAGAAGGGGATACAGGAAATTAGTTTAAAGAGTATATCGAGTAGAGCGTCATTAGATATCATCTCAAATATGTTGTTCTTTTTTAAGAGAAACGGGGTTGGCGGGTAGGATTTAGTTTCTCCCTGTCTCTGGCCCACACTCCAGTACGGTAGGTGGCGGTAATGCGCCATAACGTTGGATGCCGACCGCCGATAAACCCACTGACAGGTAGGATTTAGTTTCTCCCTGTCTCTGGCCCACACTCCAGTACGGTAGGTGACGGTAATGCGCCATAACGGTGGATGCCAACCGCCGATAAACCCCACAGAAGAAGAAGAAGAAGACTATTTCTCTCCGTCCGGCTGAAAAACTCGTGACGCCAGCGGAAGTGCAAGCTCCACCCAGCCCATTGTCCAATTAGAGGTCGTTAAATCAGCTGTCTCCGCCTCTCGTTGGTCTGTTCACACTGTACCAGGAAGCGAACCTTGGGACCCACATTTATTTTATCGAGATATTTTATTAATGTGCGAGTACAACTCACAGTCATAAACACAGACGCTTTGGTGCTGAAAACAACGGGGAAAAAGGGACAATATGGAGAACGGGTTATCCTCGACCGGTGACATCAAGTTGGACCAAGCCATCAACCAGTGGTTGCAGTTTGACAAGGTAAGCTGCAAAGTGGTAAAACTACAGCTAGCTAACCAACACAACAACTCAAAACGTTTATTAACTTCTGCTTTTGGCGAAGTGACAAGTTCGCTAACTACACAGCTAAAAAATAAGTCGGAGTTAACAAGCGGATACAGTAGATCAAACGTTAGTTCTCCTGCCTACGAAAAAAGTATGAATGTATGCACTCACTACTGTAAGTCCCTCTGGATAATAGCGTCTGCTAAATGACTAAAATGTCAAATGTATTTGAACAATGTTTGGATTTTTGTTGTCAGCTAGCTAGCTAACTAAGTTAGCCTTGGTTTTCTAGCTAGGTACATACCTTTTCACTTAAGATACATCGCTGACACAGTAAAGTTAGTTACCGCTGACATTTCTGAAACAATAGTTTGAATACAAAAAGTAGGAAATTCTAGGAAGACTAGCTAGTGACCGTGATTGAAGACTGGTGTTACAACTTGCAAGAACAGGATATATCTACTATTGTCAGCTACATTGTATTTTGCTACATGTTTGCATAGATAGACTCTAATGAATCATTAGCAATGTACTTGTCTTCGCCCGTTTATATTGGCAACATACAGTAGCAGTAAAACGCAGTGTTGCTGGAGCTACTCGCCCCCAATTACGAGGCGCTACTGTATCTAGCTAACTACCTGGGCATTGTAATAAAAATAACGTGCATCCACCTGACCCACCCACCCACTAAGGGGCATTCATGTGTTTTAAACGGAAATGGGACGCCACCAATCAGGCAGAAATGGGAGAAGTACATGTGATTTCAATTATCCTCTTTTAACATAACAACGTTACCTCCTAACAAGTCTCAGGCATGTGGCTGGGAATGAGATGGGATGGACAGTGGTGTGTGTGTGTTGTCTGTGTGTGTGTGTTGTCTGTGTGTGTGTGTTGTCTGTGTGTGTGTGTTGTCTGTGTGTGTGTGTTGTCTGTGTGTGTGTGTGTTGTCTGTGTGTGTGTGTTGTCTGTCTGTGTGTGTTGTCTGTCTGTGTGTGTTGTCTGTGTGTGTGTGTGTGTTGTCTGTGTGTGTGTGTGTTGTGTGTGTGTGTGTGTGTGTGTGTGTACATTACTATCATGCTTTTGCCTCACATGGCTTCACTTTCCCTCCTCCCCCTCCTCCTCCCCCTCCTCCCCCTCCTCCTCCCCCTCCTCCTCCTCCTCCTCTCCCTTCAAAGAGGGGGCTATGGAGGATCTGCAGAGATGATTCTGTACATGTAAACAACACTCCAGGGATTGACATTTTAATGTCTGAAAAGCACTCGCCCATTGGTCTAGTCAGGAGTATTTTTTTGGATGCCCAAAGAAGATCGTGATCACTTGCCCGAAAAAATGTAAAGTAGCTGTTTTCACCTTCGCACAGGGGAGGAACCAGAAACACCAGACTACTGGGATTCTATGCATTTAGGTTGTTATCAGTAAAAATAAAATTAAAATAAAACTTTCCCAATGCGGCAGGCTCAACTTACATCACCCGGGCAATAGGGCAACCCTTAATGTAAATCCTCCCCCTCAACCTTCAAAGAGGGGGCTATGGAGGATCTGCAGAGATGATTCTGTACACACTCACACCCCTGTCCCCTCTGTAGAACCCCCAGACAGTAGCGTTGGTGCATGGCCTGGTGAAGGTGGGGGCGGTTGGGGAGCTGCGGAGGTGATCCTGTACACACTCACACCCCTGTCCCCTCTGTAGAACCCCCAGACAGTAGCGTTGGTGCACGGCCTGGTGAAGGAGGGGGCGGTTGGGGAGCTGCGGCGGTGTTTTGGTTCTAGGATGGAGTTTGGGACGGCTGGACTCAGAGCTGCCATGGGACCAGGGATCTCCTGTATGAACGACCTCACCATCATACAGACCACGCAGGTATGACCTACGACCTCACCATCATACAGACCACGCAGGTATGACCTACGACCTCACCATCATACAGACCACGCAGGTATGACCTACGACCTCACCATCATACAGACCACTAGTATGACCTACGACCTCACCATCATACAGACCACGCAGGTATGACCTACGACCTCACCATCATACAGACCACGCAGGTATGACCTACGACCTCACCATCATACAGACCACACAGGTATGACCTACGACCTCACCATCATACAGACCACACAGGTATGACCTACGACCTCACCATCATACAGACCACGCAGGTATGACCTACGACCTCACCATCATACAGACCACGCAGGTATGACCTACGACCTCACCATCATACAGACCACGCAGGTATGACCTACGACCTCACCATCATACAGACCACGCAGGTATGACCTACGACCTCACCATCATACAGACCACGCAGGTATGACCTACGACCTCACCATCATACAGACCACTAGTATGACCTACGACCTCACCATCATACAGACCACGCAGGTATGACCTCACCATCATACAGACCACGCAGGTATGACCTACGACCTCACCATCATACAGACCACGCAGGTATGACCTACGACCTCACCATCATACCAACCACAGGTATGACCTACGACCTCACCATCATACAGACCACAGGTATGACCTACGACCTCACCATCATACCAACCACGCAGGTATGACCTACGACCTCACCATCATACAGACCACGCAGGTATGACCTACGACCTCACCATCATACAGACCACGCAGGTATGACCTACGACCTCACCATCATACAGACCACGCAGGTATGACCTACGACCTCACCATCATACAGACCACACAGGTATGACCTACGACCTCACCATCATACAGACCACACAGGTATGACCTACGACCTCACCATCATACAGACCACGCAGGTATGACCTACGACCTCACCATCATACAGACCACGCAGGTATGACCTCACCATCATACAGACCACACAGGTATGACCTACGACCTCACCATCATACAGACCACGCAGGTATGACCTACGACCTCACCTTCATACAGACCACGCAGGTATGACCTACGACCTCACCATCATACAGACCACGCAGGTATGACCTACGACCTCACCATCATACCAACCACAGGTATGACCTACGACCTCACCATCATACAGACCACGCAGGTATGACCTACGACCTCACCATCATACAGACCACGCAGGTATGACCTACGACCTCACCATCATACAGACCACGCAGGTATGACCTACGACCTCACCATCATACAGACCACGCAGGTATGACCTACGACCTCACCATCATACAGACCACGCAGGTATGACCTACGACCTCACCATCATACAGACCACGCAGGTATGACCTACGACCTCACCATCATACAGACCACACAGGTATGACCTACGACCTCACCATCATACAGACCACTAGTATGACCTACGACCTCACCATCATACAGACCACTAGTATGACCTACGACCTCACCATCATACAGACCACTAGTATGACCTACGACCTCACCATCATACAGACCACTAGTATGACCTACGACCTCACCATCATACAGACCACTAGTATGACCTACGACCTCACCATCATACAGACCACTAGTATGACCTACGACCTCACCATCATACAGACCACTAGTATGACCTACGACCTCACCATCATACAGACCACGCAGGTATGACCTACGACCTCACCATCATACAGACCACACAGGTATGACCTACGACCTCACCATCATACAGACCACGCAGGTATGACCTACGACCTCACCATCATACAGACCACACAGGTATGACCTACGACCTCACCATCATACAGACCACACAGGTATGACCTACGACCTCACCATCATACAGACCACGCAGGTATGACCTACGACCTCACCATCATACAGACCACGCAGGTATGACCTACGACCTCACCATCATACAGACCACGCAGGTATGACCTACGACCTCACCATCATATAGACCACAGGTATGACCTACGACCTCACCATCATACCAACCACAGGTATGACCTACGACCTCACCATCATACAGACCACGCAGGTATGACCTACGACCTCACCATCATACAGACCACGCAGGTATGACCTACGACCTCACCATCATATAGACCACGCAGGTATGACCTACGACCTCACCATCATACCAACCACAGGTATGACCTACGACCTCACCATCATATAGACCACGCAGGTATGACCTACGACCTCACCATCATACCAACCACAGGTATGACCTACGACCTCACCATCATACCAACCACAGGTATGACCTACGACCTCACCATCATACAGACCACACAGGTATGACCTACGACCTCACCATCATACAGACCACACAGGTATGACCTACGACCTCACCATCATATGACCACAGGAATGACCTACGACCTCGCCATCATACAGCCCACACAGGTCGTAGCAACACACACACACACACACACACACACACTGGTGTCGCATGGTCATTGGCTCCTCCTGATTATGTGGTGTCAACACACAACAATGCTTTTAGTGTTTTACTAAACACGTTCTCTTTCTCCCTCCCTCTCTCTCCCCCCCTCTCCTCTCTCTCCCCTCTCCTCTCTCTCCCCCCCAGGGGTTCTGTAAGTATCTGGAGCACTGTTTCGGGGAGGGTCTGAAGGAGAGGGGAGTGGTGGTAGGGTTTGATGCCCGTGCCCACCCCCCCAGTGGAGGCAGCAGTAAACATTTTGCCAGCCTGGCAGCCGCCGTGTTCACCAGCCGGGGAGTACCTGTCCACCTGTTCTGTGACATCACACCCACACCCTTCGTGGTACGCCTGTCTATATAATAACACGCCTGTCTATATAATAACACACGCCTGTCTATATAATAACACGCCTGTCTATATAATAACACACGCCTGTCTATATAATAACACACGCCTGTCTATATAATAACACACCTGTCTATATAATAACACACCTGTCTATATAATAACACGCCTGTCTATATAATAACACGCCTGTCTATATAATAACACGCCTGTCTATATAATAACACGCCTGTCTATATAATAACACACGCCTGTCTATATAATAACACACGCCTGTCTATATAATAACACACGCCTGTCTATATAATAACACACGCCTGTCTATATAATAACACACGCCTGTCTATATAATAACACGCGCCTGTCTATATAATAACACGCGCCTGTCTATATAATAACACGCGCCTGTCTATATAATAACACGCGCCTGTCTATATAATAACACGCGCCTGTCTATATAATAACACGTGCCTGTCTATATAATAACACGCCTGTCTATATAATAACACGCGCCTGTCTATATAATAACACGCGCCTGTCTATATAATAACACGCGCCTGTCTATATAATAACACGCCTGTCTATATAATAACACGCGCCTGTCTATATAATAACACGCCTGTCTATATAATAACACGCGCCTGTCTATATAATAACACGCCTGTCTATATAATAACACGCGCCTGTCTATATAATAACACGCGCCTGTCTATATAATAACACGCCTGTCTATATAATAACACGCGCCTGTCTATATAATAACACGCCTGTCTATATAATAACACGCCTGTCTATATAATAACACGCGCCTGTCTATATAATAACACGCGCCTGTCTATATAATAACACGCCTGTCTATATAATAACACGCCTGTCTATATAATAACACGCCTGTCTATATAATAACACGCCTGTCTATATAATAACACGGCTGTCTATATAATAATAACACGCCTGTCTATATAATAACACGCCTGTCTATATAATAACACGCCTGTCTATATAATAACACGGCTGTCTATATAATAATAACACGCCTGTCTATATAATAACACGCCTGTCTATATAATAACACGCGCCTGTCTATATAATAACACGCCTGTCTATATAATAACACGCCTGTCTATATAATAACACGCGCCTGTCTATATAATAACACGCCTGTCTATATAATAACACACGCCTGTCTATATAATAACACACGCCTGTCTATATAATAACACGCCTGTCTATATAATAACACGCCTGTCTATATAATAACACGCCTGTCTATATAATAACACGCCTGTCTATATAATAATAACACGCCTGTCTATATAATAACACGCCTGTCTATATAATAACACGCCTGTCTATATAATAACACGCCTGTCTATATAATAACACACGCCTGTCTATATAATAACACACGCCTGTCTATATAATAACACGCCTGTCTATATAATAACACGCCTGTCTATATAATAACACGCCTGTCTATATAATAACACGCCTGTCTATATAATAACACACGCCTGTCTATATAATAACACAAGCCTGTCTATATAATAACACACGCCTGTCTATATAATAACACGCGCCTGTCTATATAATAACACGCGCCTGTCTATATAATAACACGCGCCTGTCTATATAATAACACACGCCTGTCTATATAATAACACACGCCTGTCTATATAATAACACACGCCTGTCTATATAATAACACGCCTGTCTATATAATAACACACCTGTCTATATAATAACACACCTGTCTATATAATAACACACCTGTCTATATAATAACACACCTGTCTATATAATAACACACCTGTCTATATAATAACACGCCTGTCTATATAATAACACACGCCTGTCTATATAATAACACGCCTGTCTGTATAATAACACACCTTACAGGTAGACCCACACAGTAACTCACAGGTCAGTTAGAACAGGTAGACCTACACAGTAACTCACAGGTCAGTTAGAACAGGTAGACCTACACAGTAACTCACAGGTCAGTTATAACAGGTAGACCTACACAGTAACTCACAGGTCAGTTATAACAGGTAGACCTACACAGTAACTCACAGGTCAGTTAGAACAGGTAGACCTACACAGTAACTCACAGGTCAGTTATAACAGGTAGACCTACACAGTAACTCACAGGTCAGTTAGAACAGGTAGACCTACACAGTAACTCACAGGTAGACCTACACAGTAACTCACAGGTCAGTTAGAACAGGTAGACCTACACAGTAACTCACAGGTAGACCTACACAGTAACTCACAGGTAGACCTACACAGTAACTCACAGGTAGACCTACACAGTAACTCACAGGTCAGTTAGAACAGGTAGACCTACACAGTAACTCACAGGTAGACCTACACAGTAACTCACAGGTCAGTTAGAACAGGTAGACCTACACAGTAATCACAGGTCAGTTCGAACAGGTAGACCTACACAGTAACTCACAGGTAGACCTACACAGTAACTCACAGGTCAGTTAGAACAGGTAGACCTACACAGTAACTCACAGGTAGACCTACACAGTAACTCACAGGTCAGTTATAACAGGTAGACCTACACAGTAACTCACAGGTCAGTTAGAACAGGTAGACCTACACAGTAACTCACAG
>NW_028159532.1:0-10000 GCF_964263955.1 Coregonus lavaretus
CTCCTCCTCCTCCATATCCCTCTCCTCCTCCATATCCCTCTCCTCCTCCTCCTCCATATCCCTCTCCTCCTCCCTCCTCCATATCCCTCCCCTCCTCCTCCTCCATATCCCTCTCCTCCTCCTCCATCCATATCCCTCCCCTCCTCCTCCTCCATATCCCTCTCCTCCTCCTCCTCCTCCATATCCCTCTCCTCCCTTCATATCCCTCTCCTCCTCCTCCTCCATATCCCTCTCCTCCTCCTCCTCCATATCCCTCTCCTCCTCCTCCTCCTCTCCATATCCCTCTCCTACTCCTCCATATCCCTCTCCTCCTCCTCCTCATATCCCTCTCCTCCTCCTCCATATCCCTCTCCTCCTCCTCCTCCTCCATATCCCTCTCCTCCTCCTCCTCCATATCCCTCTCCTCCTCCTCCTCCTCCTCCATATCCCTCTCCTACTCCTCCTCCTCCATATCCCTCTCCTCCTCCTCCTCCATATCCCTCTCCTCCTCCTCCATATCCCTCTCCTACTCCTCCATATCCCTCTCCTACTCCTCCTCCTCCATATCCCTCTCCTCCTCCTCCATATCCCTCTCCTCCTCCTCCTCCTCCTCCATATCCCTCTCCTCCTCCTCCTCCATATCCCTCTCCTCCTCCTCCATATCCCTCTCCTCCTCCTCCTCCTCCTCCTCCTCCATATCCCTCTCCTCCTCCTCCATATCCCTCTCCTCCTCCTCCATATCCCTCTCCTCCTCCTCCTCCATATCCCTCTCCTCCTCCATATCCCTCTCCTCCTCCTCCTCCTCCTCTCCTCCATATCCCTCTCCTCCTCCTCCTCCATATCCCTCTCCTCCTCCTCCTCCATATCCCTCTCCTCCTCCTCCTCCATATCCCTCTCCTCCTCCTCCTCCTCCTCCTCCATATCCCTCTCCTCCTCCTCCTCCTCCTCCATATCCCTCTCCTCCTCCTCCTCCATATCCCTCTCCTCCTCCTCCTCCATATCCCTCTCCTCCTCCTCCTCCATATCCCTCTCCTCCTCCTCCTCCATATCCCTCTCCTCCTCCTCCTCCTCCTCCTCCATATCCCTCTCCTCCTCCTCCATATCCCTCTCCTCCTCCTCCATATCCCTCTCCTCCTCCTCCTCCTCCTCCTTCATATCCCTCTCCTCCTCCTCCTCCTCCTCCTCCTCCTCCTCCATATCCCTCTCCTCCTCCTCCTCCTCCTCCTCCATATCCCTCTCCTCCTCCTCCTACTTGCAAGAGTGCCCTTCCTAAAAATAGCTTTGTATGGTGTGGTGCAGAATTTGTAATCTAACATGTGGTTGGGAGGAAACTAAGCGTGTTTGTGTTTGGGTCCCCTGAGTTAATCATATCCTCTGTTCCAGGGTTTCCCAAACTCGGTCCTCGGGACCCCAAAGGGGCACGTTTTGGTTTCTACCTCAGCACTACACAGCTGATTCAAATGATCAAAGCTCGATGATTAGTTGATTATTTGAATCACGTGTGTAGTCCTAGCAAAAACCAAAACGTGCACCCCTTGGGGTCCCGAGGACCGAGTTTGTGGGGAACCCTGCTCTGTTCTGATCCCAGTCAGTAGGTCTGACTCTCAGGTGGTGGGGGGTCAAACCAGATCTTAGCTATGTGGCCAATGACAGCCTGAGTGTTTGTGGGCAGTGTCATGGTGAGAGATGAGTCACTCTTCAGTCAGACCTGACCACGATAGGAGCTAGAGACTAGAGAGAACATCCATCACTACTGACAAATTATGCTGCTGAGGAATGGTTGGCAGAAACACATGATCATGTACAATTCATGCGTTTCATGGATAGGATGAATAGTGTTACAATCTCACCTATTGAATAGTAGTGTTTGTGTGTGTGTGTGTGTGTGTGTGTGTATGTGTGTGTGGTGTGTGTGTGTGTGTGTGTGTGTGTGTGTGTCACCTATTTCAGCCAGCTGCTCCAGATCAGTAGCCGAGATCATCGCCATTGTTTTTCACTTTCACCTCCCACTGTCAACACTGTCAACACTAAGAAAACAAACAGATGACATCATTATGTACACACTAGCTCTGAAACACTGAACACATGTAGACCCTGTCTTATTACCACTAGCTCTGAAACACTGTACACATGTAGACCCTGTCTTATTACCACTAGCTCTGAAACACTGAACACATGTAGACCCTGTCTTATTACCACTAGCTCTGAAACACTGTACACATGTAGACCCTGTCTTATTACCACTAGCTCTGAAACACTGAACACATGTAGACCCTGTCTTATTACCACTAGCTCTGAAACACTGAACACATGTAGACCCTGTCTTATTACCACTAGCTCTGAAAACACTGAACACATGTAGACTCTGTCTTATTACCACTAGCTCTGAAACACTGAACACATGTAGACCCTGTCTTATTACCACTAGCTCTGAAACACTGTACACATGTAGACCCTGTCTTATTACCACTAGCTCTGAAACACTGTACACATGTAGACCCTGTCTTATTACCACTAGCTCTGAAACACTGTACACATGTAGACCCTGTCTTATTACCACTAGCTCTGAAACACTGTACACATGTAGACCCTGTCTTATTACCACTAGCTCTGAAACACTGTACACATGTAGACCCTGTCTTATTACCACTAGCTCTGAAACACTGTACACATGTAGACCCTGTCTAATTAACACTAGCTCTGAAACACTGTACACATGTAGACCCTGTCTTATTACCACTAGCTCTGAAACACATGTAGATCCTGTCTTATTACCACTAGCTCTGAAACACTGTACACATGTAGACCCTGTCTTATTACCACTAGCTCTGAAACACTGTACACATGTAGACCCTGTCTTATTACCACTAGCTCTGAAACACTGAACACATGTAGATCCTGTCTTATTACCACTAGCTCTGAAACACTGTACACATGTAGACCCTGTCTTATTACCACTAGCTCTGAAACACTGTACACATGTAGACCCTGTCTTATTACCACTAGCTCTGAAACACTGTCCACATGTAGACCCTGTCTTATTACCACTAGCTCTGAAACACTGAACACATGTAGATCCTGTCTTATTACCACTAGCTCTGAAACACTGTACACATGTAGATCCTGTCTTATTACCACTAGCTCTGAAACACTGTACACATGTAGACCCTGTCTTATTACCACTAGCTCTGAAACACTGTCCACATGTAGATCCTGTCTTATTACCACTAGCTCTGAAACACTGTACACATGTAGACCCTGTCTTATTACCACTAGCTCTGAAACACCGTACACATGTAGATCCTGTCTTATTACCACTAGCTCTGAAACACTGTACACATGTAGACCCTGTCTTATTACCACTAGCTCTGAAACACTGAACACATGTAGACCCTGTCTTATTACCACTAGCTCTGAAACACTGTACACATGTAGACCCTGTCTTATTACCACTAGCTCTGAAACACTGTACACATGTAGACCCTGTCTTATTACCACTAGCTCTGAAACACTGTACACATGTAGACCCTGTCTTATTACCACTAGCTCTGAAACACTGTACACATGTAGACCCTGTCTAATTAACACTAGCTCTGAAACACTGTACACATGTAGACCCTGTCTTATTACCACTAGCTCTGAAACACATGTAGATCCTGTCTTATTACCACTAGCTCTGAAACACTGTACACATGTAGACCCTGTCTTATTACCACTAGCTCTGAAACACTGTACACATGTAGACCCTGTCTTATTACCACTAGCTCTGAAACACTGAACACATGTAGATCCTGTCTTATTACCACTAGCTCTGAAACACTGTACACATGTAGACCCTGTCTTATTACCACTAGCTCTGAAACACTGTCCACATGTAGACCCTGTCTTATTACCACTAGCTCTGAAACACTGTCCACATGTAGACCCTGTCTTATTACCACTAGCTCTGAAACACTGAACACATGTAGATCCTGTCTTATTACCACTAGCTCTGAAACACTGTACACATGTAGATCCTGTCTTATTACCACTAGCTCTGAAACACTGTACACATGTAGACCCTGTCTTATTACCACTAGCTCTGAAATACTGTCCACATGTAGATCCTGTCTTATTACCACTAGCTCTGAAACACTGTACACATGTAGACCCTGTCTTATTACCACTAGCTCTGAAACACCGTACACATGTAGATCCTGTCTTATTACCACTAGCTCTGAAACACTGTACACATGTAGACCCTGTCTTATTACCACTAGCTCTGAAACACTGAACACATGTAGACCCTGTCTTATTACCACTAGCTCTGAAACACTGTACACATGTAGACTCTGTCTTATTACCACTAGCTCTGAAACACTGAACACATGTAGACCCTGTCTAATTACCACTAGCTCTGAAACACTGTACACATGTAGACCCTGTCTTATTACCACGAGCTCTGAAACACTGTACACATGTAGACCCTGTCTTATTACCACTAGCTCTGAAACACTGTACACATGTAGACCCTGTCTTATTACCACTAGCTCTGAAACACTGTACACATGTAGACCCTGTCTTATTACCACTAGCTCTGAAACACTGAACACATGTAGACCCTGTCTTATTACCACTAGCTCTGAAACACTGTACACATGTAGATCCTGTCTTATTACCACTAGCTCTGAAACACTGTACACATGTAGACCCTGTCTTATTACCACTAGCTCTGAAACACATGTAGATCCTGTCTTATTACCACTAGCTCTGAAACACTGTACACATGTAGATCCTGTCTTATTACCACTAGCTCTGAAGCACCGTACACATGTAGACCCTGTCTTATTACCACTAGCTCTGAAACACTGAACACATGTAGACCCTGTCTTATTACCACTAGCTCTGAAACACTGAACACATGTAGACCCTGTCTTATTACCACTAGCTCTGAAACACTGTCCACATGTAGACCCTGTCTTATTACCACTAGCTCTGAAACACATGTAGATCCTGTCTTATTACCACTAGCTCTGAAACACTGTACACATGTAGATCTTGTCTTATTACCACTAGCTCTGAAGCACCGTACACATGTAGACCCTGTCTTATTACCACTAGCTCTGAAACACTGAACACATGTACACCCTGTCTTATTACCACTAGCTCTGAAACACTGTACACATGTAGACCCTGTCTTATTACCACTAGCTCTGAAACACTGAACACATGTAGACCCTGTCTTATTACCACTAGCTCTGAAACACTGTACACATGTAGACCCTGTCTTATTACCACTAGCTCTGAAACACTGTACACATGTAGACCCTGTCTTATTACCACTAGCTCTGAAACACTGAACACATGTAGACCCTGTCTTATTACCACTAGCTCTGAAACACTGTACACATGTAGATCCTGTCTTATTACCACTAGCTCTGAAACACTGAACACATGTAGATCCTGTCTTATTACTAATGAACAGATTGGTGTTATATTGTACCTTTGCTGAGGTACAGACCAATAGAACACCTGGCTGATGGAAACAATAAAGAATATGTCCAGGAGGGGAATTCAGTTTTCCATAATAATAATTAATAACAAAGCATAACAATTAAAGCACATTGATAATAAGTCATTGACTGTTGGACCCTACACAGTACACCTGGAGGTTGACTCCGTACACCTGGAGGTTGACTGTAGGACCCTATGCAGTACACCTGGAGGTTGACTCCGTACACCTGGAGGTTGACTGTAGGACCCTACGCAGTACACCTGGAGGTTGACTGTAGGACCCTACGCAGTACACCTGGAGGTTGACTGTAGGACCCTACGCAGTACACCTGGAGGTTGACTGTAGGACCCTACGCAGTACACCTGGAGGTTGACTGTAGGACCCTACGCAGTACACCTGGAGGTTGACTCCGTACACCTGGAGGTTGACTGTAGGACCCTACGCAGTACACCTGGAGGTTGACTGTAGGACCCTATGCAGTACACCTGGAGGTTGACTGTAGGACCCTATGAGGTACACCTGGAGGTTGACTGTAGGACCCTATGCAGTACACCTGGAGGTTGACTGTAGGAACCTACGCAGTACACCTGGAGGTTGACTGTAGGACCCTACGCCGTACACCTGGAGGTTGACTGTAGGACCCTACGCCGTACACCTGGAGGTTGACTGTAGGACCCTACGCAGTACACCTGGAGGTTGACTGTAGGACTCTACGCCGTACACCTGGAGGTTGACTGTAGGACCCTACGCCGTACACCTGGAGGTTGACTGTAGGACCCGATGCCGAACACCTGGAGGTTGACTGTAGGACCCTACGCTGTACACCTGGAGGTTGACTGTAGGACCCTACGCAGAACACCTGGAGGTTGACTGTTAGAACCTATGCTGTACAACTGGGGGTTGACTGAAGGACCCTATGCTGTACAACTGGGGGTTGACTGAAGGACCCTATGCTGTACAACTGGGGGTTGACTGTAGGACCCTACGCCGTACACCTGGAGGTTGACTGTAGGACCCTATGCAGTACACTTGGGGGTTGACTGTAGGACCCTACGCCGTACACCTGGAGGTTGACTGTAGGACCCTATGCAGTACACTTGGGGGTTGTCTGTAGGACCCTACGCCGTACACCTGGGGGTTGACTGTTGGACCCTACACAGTACACCTGGAGGTTGACTCCGTACACCTGGAGGTTGACTGTAGGACCCTATGCAGTACACCTGGAGGTTGACTGTAGGACCCTACGCAGTACACCTGGAGGTTGACTGTAGGACCCTACGCAGTACACCTGGAGGTTGACTGTAGGACCCTACGCAGTACAGCTGGATGTTGACTGTAGGACCCTACGCAGTACAGCTGGAGGTTGACTGTAGGACCCTATGCAGTACACCTGGAGGTTGACTGTAGGACCCTACGCAGTACACCTGGAGGTTGACTGTAGGACCATACGCAGTACACCTGGAGGTTGACTGTAAGACCCTACGCAGTACACCTGGAGGTTGACTGTAGGACCCTACGCAGTACACCTGGAGGTTGACTGTAGGACCCTACGCAGTACACCTGGAGGTTGACTGTAGGACCCTACGCAGTACAGCTGGAGGTTGACTGTAGGACCCTACGCAGTACACCTGGAGGTTGACTGTAGGACCCTACGCAGTACACCTGGAGGTTGACTGTAGGACCCTACGCAGTACAGCTGGAGGTTGACTGTAGGACCCTACGCAGTACACCTGGAGGTTGACTGTAGGACCCTACGCAGTACAGCTGGAGGTTGACTGTAGGACCCTACGCAGTACACCTGGAGGTTGACTGTAGGACCCTACGCAGTACAGCTGGAGGTTGACTGTAGGACCTTACGCAGTACACCTGGAGGTTGACTGTAGGACCCTATGCAGTACACCTGGAGGTTGACTGTAGGACCCTACGCAGTACACCTGGAGGTTGACTGTAGGACCATACGCAGTACACCTGGAGGTTGACTGTAGGACCCTACGCAGTACACCTGGAGGTTGACTGTAGGACCCTACGCAGTACAGCTGGAGGTTGACTGTAGGACCCTACGCAGTACAGCTGGAGGTTGACTGTAGGACCCTACGCAGTACAGCTGGAGGTTGACTGTAGGACCATACGCAGTACACCTGGAGGTTGACTGTAGGACCCTACGCAGTACACCTGGAGGTTGACTGTAGGACCCTACGCAGTACAGCTGGAGGTTGACTGTAGGACCCTACGCAGTACAGCTGGAGGTTGACTGTAGGACCCTACGCAGTACACCTGGAGGTTGACTGTAGGACCCTACGCAGTACACCTGGAGGTTGACTGTAGGACCCTATGCAGTACACCTGGGGGTTGACTGTAGGACCCTACGCAGTACACCTGGAGGTTGACTGTAGGACCCTACGCAGTACAGCTGGAGGTTGACTGTAGGACCCTACGCAGTACAGCTGGAGGTTGACTGTAGGACCCTACGCAGTACACCTGGAGGTTGACTGTAGGACCATACGCAGTACACCTGGAGGTTGACTGTAGGACCCTACGCAGTACACCTGGAGGTTGACTGTAGGACCCTACGCAGTACAGCTGGAGGTTGACTGTAGGACCCTACGCAGTACAGCTGGAGGTTGACTGTAGGACCCTACGCAGTACAGCTGGAGGTTGACTGTAGGACCATACGCAGTACACCTGGAGGTTGACTGTAGGACCCTACGCAGTACACCTGGAGGTTGACTGTAGGACCCTACGCAGTACACCTGGAGGTTGACTGTAGGACCCTACGCAGTACAGCTGGAGGTTGACTGTAGGACCCTACGCAGTACAGCTGGAGGTTGACTGTAGGACCCTACGCAGTACACCTGGAGGTTGACTGCGAATATTGTACGCTAGCTTCAGATTCTAGGCCAGATAACGTGACATAACCAAAGATTTGTCCATTACTAGGGGTTACAAGAAAGACCCATACAAACCACTGCCATAGATTTTAACTAACCTGTTCTTGGCGATGCTTACTTCCTTCTCAAGAAATGTCCGTTTCCAGTTGCTGGTGGTTCTACAAAAAACAGTGAAATATTAAATCCATGTTTTGTAGGGCCTGAGGAGCTTCCTCGCCATCTTAGCTGCCACACATCTACAACTAGTCGTTTCTATGAGACGTGGTCCTAGAAGTAGACGACAGAGTCACACAGTGGGACTCCACACATACACTTGATATAAAAGAGATGTCATATGTAAAAACCACCTGCAACAGGAAACGGACATTTCTAAAACACTTTCTTTATTCGGGTTAAAAAAAGTATCGCCAAGAACAGTTTAGTTGAAAACTCTATGTCGGCGGTTTGTATGAGGAAGTGTAACAGCCAGTAATGGACACCACAAATCTTTGGTTATATCACCTTATCTGGTTTCCAATCTGTAACTAACTGTAGGCTGGCTTAACATCAGTTACTTGTTTTCAAAAGTGGTAGCTAGTCACATTAATGTCAATGTGACACAATGATGTCTCATGTCTTTCAAATGTTCTCTCACAACACTGAATAACTCCACCTAGGTCATATTTTACATTGGCTACTGTTCTTTCAGTTGCATAGCCTACTACAGATTGTTGTCCGTTTAGAAAAGTACAGACTAGTCCAGAAGTTGGACTGAAGTCCCCTTTCTTCAATCCCAGTGAAGGACGGAAACACTCCGCGACTGATTCCCAACGCACCTGGACACAACTCCTTGATAGCTGTTAACGTTCGTTTTATGTTCCGACTGTTTTACAACTATTTTCACCGCAACACGAACAATAAACATTATCCTACTACGAACAATGAAATATGACCCTTACCATCAGTTAAAAACGTTCCCGTAGAGGTTTGAATAAGCTACATTTGACGCTCAGGTGCCTCTGACTGCAAAACTTCCTCAACTCCATGCTGACAGAGTACCGCGCATGCTCAAACGGAGTCCCTCTTTGGCCATTCAATCAAACGAGTAGTCCGATATGAAAAATGTTTGGAATTAAAGAAAACGAAAGTAAGTCCTCTTTTGTTATATCTTTCTTCTCCCCTGATTACAAGAAAGTGAATGTCTAAAAGAAAGTAAATATTTCACTTTATCCTTAGGCAACAAGAACGTGGCCATTTAGAGGGCTATCTGAAATCTCCATGTATTGCAATGACATGCTACCTCGAGGGACAACTTGCCCCAGCATGACTTCAGGTTTCCTGAATTATTATTTTTTGTGGGGAAAGAGGTCGGTTGGTGGTGAAAGCGGGAAGTGTTCTATGACTCATGATAAGTTGGGCCCTCAGCAGGCTACACTGTGGGGTGTTTTATGATGACACATGATGGTCACTCAAGGAGATGGAGAAAGATGCCTCATCCAGCATATGCCATTACTGGCCCTGTAGCCTACAGAAACATACTGGCTCAGTTCTCCATTGTACAGGATCAATGCTATATATTTACCCAGGCTCTGTTCTCCATTGTACAGGATCAATGCCATATATTTCCCTAGGCTCTGTTCTCCATTGTACAGGATCAATG
>NW_028159532.1:15000-21805 GCF_964263955.1 Coregonus lavaretus
AACCAGGGCCGATAGGGGACAGGGTGCCATGTGGGATGTTCCATAGCTCTCTAAGGCTTTAACCAGGGCCGATAGGGGACAGGGTGCCATGTGGGATGTTCCATAGCTCTCTAAGGCTTTAACCAGGGCCGATAGGGGACAGGGTGCCATGTGGGATGTTCCATAGCTCTCTAAGGCTTTAACCAGGGCCGATAGGGGACAGGGAGCCATGTGGGATGTTCCATAGCTCTCTAAGGCTTTAACCAGGGCCGATAGGGGACAGGGAGCCATGTGGGATGTTCCATAGCTCTCTAAGGCTTTAACCAGGGCCGAAAGGGGACAGGGATGCCATGTGGGATGTTCCATAGCTCTCTAAGGCTTTAACCAGGGCCGATAGGGGACAGGGTGCCATGTGGGATGTTCCATAGCTCTCTAAGGCTTTAACCAGGGCCGATAGGGGACAGGGAGCCATGTGGGATGTTCCATAGCTCTCTAAGGCTTTAACCAGGGCCGATAGGGGACAGGGTGCCATGTGGGATGTTCCATAGCTCTCTAAGGCTTTAACCAGGGCCGATAGGGGACAGGGAGCCATGTGGGATGTTCCATAGCTCTCTAAGGCTTTAACCAGGGCCGATAGGGGATAGGGTGCCATGTGGGATGTTCCATAGCTCTCTAAGGCTTTAACCAGGGCCGATAGGGGACAGGGTGCCATGTGGGATGTTCCATAGCTCTCTAAGGCTTTAACCAGGGCCGATAGGGGACAGGGTGCCATGTGGGATGTTCCATAGCTCTCTAAGGCTTTAACCAGGGCCGATAGGGGACAGGGAGCCATGTGGGATGTTCCATAGCTCTCTAAGGCTTTAACCAGGGCCGATAGGGGACAGGGTGCCATGTGGGATGTTCCATAGCTCTCTAAGGCTTTAACCAGGGCCGATAGGGGACAGGGTGCCATGTGGGATGTTCCATAGCTCTCTAAGGCTTTAACCAGGGCCGATAGGGGACAGGGTGCCATGTGGGATGTTCCATAGCTCTCTAAGGCTTTAACCAGGGCCGATAGGGGACAGGGTGCCATGTGGGATGTTCCATAGCTCTCTAAGGCTTTAACCAGGGCCGATAGGGGACAGGGTGCCATGTGGGATGTTCCATAGCTCTCTAAGGCTTTAACCAGGGCCGATAGGGGACAGGGAGCCATGTGGGATGTTCCATAGCTCTCTAAGGCTTTAACCAGGGCCGATAGGGGACAGGGTGCCATGTGGGATGTTCCATAGCTCTCTAAGGCTTTAACCAGGGCCGATAGGGGACAGGGTGCCATGTGGGATGTTCCATAGCTCTCTAAGGCTTTAACCAGGGCCGATAGGGGACAGGGTGCCATGTGGGATGTTCCATATCTCTCTAAGGCTTTAACCAGGGCCGATAGGGGACAGGGTGCCATGTGGGATGTTCCATAGCTCTCTAAGGCTTTAACCAGGGCCGATAGGGGACAGGGAGCCATGTGGGATGTTCCATAGCTCTCTAAGGCTTTAACCAGGGCCGATAGGGGACAGGGAGCCATGTGGGATGTTCCATAGCTCTCTAAGGCTTTAACCAGGGCCGATAGGGGACAGGGTGCCATGTGGGATGTTCCATAGCTCTCTAAGGCTTTAACCAGGGCCGATAGGGGACAGGGTGCCATGTGGGATGTTCCATATGCTCTCTAAGGCTTTAACCAGGGCCGATAGGGGACAGGGTGCCATGTGGGATGTTCCATAGCTCTCTAAGGCTTTAACCAGGGCCGATAGGGGACAGGGTGCCATGTGGGATGTTCCATAGCTCTCTAAGGCTTTAACCAGGGCCGATAGGGGACAGGGTGCCATGTGGGATGTTCCATAGCTCTCTAAGGCTTTAACCAGGGCCGATAGGGGACAGGGTGCCATGTGGGATGTTCCATAGCTCTCTAAGGCTTTAACCAGGGCCGATAGGGGACAGGGTGCCATGTGGGATGTTCCATAGCTCTCTAAGGCTTTAACCAGGGCCGATAGGGGACAGGGTGCCATGTGGGATGTTCCATAGCTCTCTAAGGCTTTAACCAGGGCCGATAGGGGGACAGGGTGCCATGTGGGATGTTCCATAGCTCTCTAAGGCTTTAACCAGGGCCGATAGGGGACAGGGTGCCATGTGGGATTTCCATAGCTCTCTAAGGCTTTAACCAGGGCCGATAGGGGACAGGGTGCCATGTGGGATGTTCCATAGCTCTCTAAGGCTTTAACCAGGGCCGATAGGGGGACAGGGTGCCATGTGGGATGTTCCATAGCTCTCTAAGGCTTTAACCAGGGCCGATAGGGGACAGGGAGCCATGTGGGATGTTCCATAGCTCTCTAAGGCTTTAACCAGGGCCGATAGGGGACAGGGAGCCATGTGGGATGTTCCATAGCTCTCTAAGGCTTTAACCAGGGCCGATAGGGGACAGGGAGCCATGTGGGATGTTCCATAGCTCTCTAAGGCTTTAACCAGGGCCGATAGGGGACAGGGTGCCATGTGGGATGTTCCATAGCTCTCTAAGGCTTTAACCAGGGCCGATAGGGGACAGGGAGCCATGTGGGATGTTCCATAGCTCTCTAAGGCTTTAACCAGGGCCGATAGGGGACAGGGTGCCATGTGGGATGTTCCATAGCTCTCTAAGGCTTTAACCAGGGCCGATAGGGGACAGGGTGCCATGTGGGATGTTCCATAGCTCTCTAAGGCTTTAACCAGGGCCGATAGGGGACAGGGTGCCATGTGGGATGTTCCATAGCTCTCTAAGGCTTTAACCAGGGCCGATAGGGGACAGGGTGCCATGTGGGATGTTCCATAGCTCTCTAAGGCTTTAACCAGGGCCGATAGGGGACAGGGTGCCATGTGGGATGTTCCATAGCTCTCTAAGGCTTTAACCAGGGCCGATAGGGGACAGGGTGCCATGTGGGATGTTCCATAGCTCTCTAAGGCTTTAACCAGGGCCGATAGGGGACAGGGTGCCATGTGGGATGTTCCATAGCTCTCTAAGGCTTTAACCAGGGCCGATAGGGGACAGGGAGCCATGTGGGATGTTCCATAGCTCTCTAAGGCTTTAACCAGGGCCGATAGGGGACAGGGTGCCATGTGGGATGTTCCATAGCTCTCTAAGGCTTTAACCAGGGCCGATAGGGGACAGGGTGCCATGTGGGATGTTCCATAGCTCTCTAAGGCTTTAACCAGGGCCGATAGGGGACAGGGGAGCCATGTGGGATGTTCCATAGCTCTCTAAGGCTTTAACCAGGGCCGATAGGGGACAGGGTGCCATGTGGGATGTTCCATAGCTCTCTAAGGCTTTAACCAGGGCCGATAGGGGACAGGGTGCCATGTGGGATGTTCCATAGCTCTCTAAGGCTTTAACCAGGGCCGATAGGGGACAGGGTGCCATGTGGGATGTTCCATAGCTCTCTAAGGCTTTAACCAGGGCCGATAGGGGACAGGGAGCCATGTGGGATGTTCCATAGCTCTCTAAGGCTTTAACCAGGGCCGATAGGGGACAGGGTGCCATGTGGGATGTTCCATAGCTCTCTAAGGCTTTAACCAGGGCCGATAGGGGACAGGGTGCCATGTGGGATGTTCCATAGCTCTCTAAGGCTTTAACCAGGGCCGATAGGGGACAGGGTGCCATGTGGGATGTTCCATATCTCTCTAAGGCTTTAACCAGGGCCGATAGGGGACAGGGTGCCATGTGGGATGTTCCATAGCTCTCTAAGGCTTTAACCAGGGCCGATAGGGGACAGGGTGCCATGTGGGATGTTCCATAGCTCTCTAAGGCTTTAACCAGGGCCGATAGGGGACAGGGTGCCATGTGGGATGTTCCATAGCTCTCTAAGGCTTTAACCAGGGCCGATAGGGGACAGGGTGCCATGTGGGATGTTCCATAGCTCTCTAAGGCTTTAACCAGGGCCGATAGGGGACAGGGTGCCATGTGGGATGTTCCATAGCTCTCTAAGGCTTTAACCAGGGCCGATAGGGGACAGGGTGCCATGTGGGATGTTCCATAGCTCTCTAAGGCTTTAACCAGGGCCGATAGGGGACAGGGTGCCATGTGGGATGTTCCATAGCTCTCTAAGGCTTTAACCAGGGCCGATAGGGACAGGGTGCCATGTGGGATGTTCCATAGCTCTCTAAGGCTTTAACCAGGGCCGATAGGGGACAGGGTGCCATGTGGGATGTTCCATAGCTCTCTAAGGCTTTAACCAGGGCCGATAGGGGACAGGGTGCCATGTGGGATGTTCCATAGCTCTCTAAGGCTTTAACCAGGGCCGATAGGGGACAGGGTGCCATGTGGGATGTTCCATAGCTCTCTAAGGCTTTAACCAGGGCCGATAGGGGACAGGGTGCCATGTGGGATGTTCCATAGCTCTCTAAGGCTTTAACCAGGGCCGATAGGGGACAGGGTGCCATGTGGGATGTTCCATAGCTCTCTAAGGCTTTAACCAGGGCCGATAGGGGACAGGGTGCCATGTGGGATGTTCCATAGCTCTCTAAGGCTTTAACCAGGGCCGATAGGGGACAGGGTGCCATGTGGGATGTTCCATAGCTCTCTAAGGCTTTAACCAGGGCCGATAGGGGACAGGGTGCCATGTGGGATGTTCCATAGCTCTCTAAGGCTTTAACCAGGGCCGATAGGGGACAGGGTGCCATGTGGGATGTTCCATAGCTCTCTAAGGCTTTAACCAGGGCCGATAGGGGACAGGGTGCCATGTGGGATGTTCCATAGCTCTCTAGGCTTTAACCAGGGCCGATAGGGGACAGGGTGCCATGTGGGATGTTCCATAGCTCTCTAAGGCTTTAACCAGGGCCGATAGGGGACAGGGTGCCATGTGGGATGTTCCATAGCTCTCTAAGGCTTTAACCAGGGCCGATAGGGGACAGGGTGCCATGTGGGATGTTCCATAGCTCTCTAAGGCTTTAACCAGGGCCGATAGGGGACAGGGAGCCATGTGGGATGTTCCATAGCTCTCTAAGGCTTTAACCAGGGCCGATAGGGACAGGGTGCCATGTGGGATGTTCCATAGCTCTCTAAGGCTTTAACCAGGGCCGATAGGGGACAGGGAGCCATGTGGGATGTTCCATAGCTCTCTAAGGCTTTAACCAGGGCCGATAGGGGACAGGGTGCCATGTGGGATGTTCCATAGCTCTCTAAGGCTTTAACCAGGGCCGATAGGGGACAGGGTGCCATGTGGGATGTTCCATAGCTCTCTAAGGCTTTAACCAGGGCCGATAGGGGACAGGGTGCCATGTGGGATGTTCCATAGCTCTCTAAGGCTTTAACCAGGGCCGATAGGGGACAGGGTGCCATGTGGGATGTTCCATAGCTCTCTAAGGCTTTAACCAGGGCCGATAGGGGACAGGGTGCCATGTGGGATGTTCCATAGCTCTCTAAGGCTTTAACCAGGGCCGATAGGGGACAGGGTGCCATGTGGGATGTTCCATAGCTCTCTAAGGCTTTAACCAGGGCCGATAGGGGACAGGGTGCCATGTGGGATGTTCCATAGCTCTCTAAGGCTTTAACCAGGGCCGATAGGGGACAGGGTGCCATGTGGGATGTTCCATAGCTCTCTAAGGCTTTAACCAGGGCCGATAGGGGACAGGGTGCCATGTGGGATGTTCCATAGCTCTCTAAGGCTTTAACCAGGGCCGATAGGGGACAGGGTGCCATGTGGGATGTTCCATAGCTCTCTAAGGCTTTAACCAGGGCCGATAGGGGACAGGGTGCCATGTGGGATGTTCCATAGCTCTCTAAGGCTTTAACCAGGGCCGATAGGGGACAGGGTGCCATGTGGGATGTTCCATAGCTCTCTAAGGCTTTAACCAGGGCCGATAGGGGACAGGGTGCCATGTGGGATGTTCCATAGCTCTCTAAGGCTTTAACCAGGGCCGATAGGGGACAGGGTGCCATGTGGGATGTTCCATAGCTCTCTAAGGCTTTAACCAGGGCCGATAGGGGACAGGGTGCCATGTGGGATGTTCCATAGCTCTCTAAGGCTTTAACCAGGGCCGATAGGGGACAGGTGCCATGTGGGATGTTCCATAGCTCTCTAAGGCTTTACCAGGGCCGATAGGGGACAGGGAGCCATGTGGGATGTTCCATAGCTCTCTAAGGCTTTAACCAGGGCCGATAGGGGACAGGGTGCCAGTGGGATGTTCCATAGCTCTCTAAGGCTTTAACAGGGCCGATAGGGGACAGGGAGCCATGTGGGATGTTCCATAGCTCTCTAAGGCTTTAACCAGGGCCGATAGGGGACAGGGTGCCATGTGGGATGTTCCTAGCTCTCTAAGGATTTAACCAGGGCCGATAGGGGACAGGGTGCCATGTGGGCATGTTCCATAGCCTCTCTAGGCCTTTAACCAGGCCCGATAGGGGACAAGGTGCCATGTGGGATGTTCCATAGCTCTCTAAGGCTTTAACCAGGGCTGATAGGGGAAGGGTGCCATGTGGGATGTTCCATAGCTCTCTAAGGCCTTTAACAGGCCGATAGGGGATGGGAGCCATGTGGGATGTTCCAGTCCTCTAAGGCTTTAACCAGGGCCGATAGGGGACAGGGCAATTGGGATGTTCCATAGCTCTCTAAGGCTTTAAACCAGGCGATAGGGACAGGGTGCCATGTGGGGATGTTCCATGTCTCTAAGGCTTTAACCAGGGCAGATAGGGGATAGGTGCCATGTGGGATGTCCATAGCTCCTTAAGCTTTAACCAGGCCGAAGGGAAGTAACCAGGGCCGATAGGGGATAGGGAGCCATGTGGGATGTCCATAGGCTCCTTAGGCTTTAACCAGGGCCGATAGGGGACAGG